>NW_027142390.1:0-5000 GCF_026170545.1 Melanerpes formicivorus | reverse complement strand
AGGGTTAGGGTTAGGGTTAGGGTTAGGGTTAGGGTTAGGGTTAGGGTTAGGGTTAGGGTTAGGGTTAGGGTTAGGGTTAGGGTTAGGGTTAGGGTTAGGGTTAGGGTTAGGGTTAGGGTTAGGGTTAGGGTTAGGGTTAGGGTTAGGGTTAGGGTTAGGGTTAGGGTTAGGGTTAGGGTTAGGGTTAGGGTTAGGGTTAGGGTTAGGGTTAGGGTTAGGGTTAGGGTTAGGGTTAGGGTTAGGGTTAGGGTTAGGGTTAGGGTTAGGGTTAGGGTTAGGGTTAGGGTTAGGGTTAGGGTTAGGGTTAGGGTTAGGGTTAGGGTTAGGGTTAGGGTTAGGGTTAGGGTTAGGGTTAGGGTTAGGGTTAGGGTTAGGGTTAGGGTTAGGGTTAGGGTTAGGGTTAGGGTTAGGGTTAGGGTTAGGGTTAGGGTTAGGGTTAGGGTTAGGGTTAGGGTTAGGGTTAGGGTTAGGGTTAGGGTTAGGGTTAGGGTTAGGGTTAGGGTTAGGGTTAGGGTTAGGGTTAGGGTTAGGGTTAGGGTTAGGGTTAGGGTTAGGGTTAGGGTTAGGGTTAGGGTTAGGGTTAGGGTTAGGGTTAGGGTTAGGGTTAGGGTTAGGGTTAGGGTTAGGGTTAGGGTTAGGGTTAGGGTTAGGGTTAGGGTTAGGGTTAGGGTTAGGGTTAGGGTTAGGGTTAGGGTTAGGGTTAGGGTTAGGGTTAGGGTTAGGGTTAGGGTTAGGGTTAGGGTTAGGGTTAGGGTTAGGGTTAGGGTTAGGGTTAGGGTTAGGGTTAGGGTTAGGGTTAGGGTTAGGGTTAGGGTTAGGGTTAGGGTTAGGGTTAGGGTTAGGGTTAGGGTTAGGGTTAGGGTTAGGGTTAGGGTTAGGGTTAGGGTTAGGGTTAGGGTTAGGGTTAGGGTTAGGGTTAGGGTTAGGGTTAGGGTTAGGGTTAGGGTTAGGGTTAGGGTTAGGGTTAGGGTTAGGGTTAGGGTTAGGGTTAGGGTTAGGGTTAGGGTTAGGGTTAGGGTTAGGGTTAGGGTTAGGGTTAGGGTTAGGGTTAGGGTTAGGGTTAGGGTTAGGGTTAGGGTTAGGGTTAGGGTTAGGGTTAGGGTTAGGGTTAGGGTTAGGGTTAGGGTTAGGGTTAGGGTTAGGGTTAGGGTTAGGGTTAGGGTTAGGGTTAGGGTTAGGGTTAGGGTTAGGGTTAGGGTTAGGGTTAGGGTTAGGGTTAGGGTTAGGGTTAGGGTTAGGGTTAGGGTTAGGGTTAGGGTTAGGGTTAGGGTTAGGGTTAGGGTTAGGGTTAGGGTTAGGGTTAGGGTTAGGGTTAGGGTTAGGGTTAGGGTTAGGGTTAGGGTTAGGGTTAGGGTTAGGGTTAGGGTTAGGGTTAGGGTTAGGGTTAGGGTTAGGGTTAGGGTTAGGGTTAGGGTTAGGGTTAGGGTTAGGGTTAGGGTTAGGGTTAGGGTTAGGGTTAGGGTTAGGGTTAGGGTTAGGGTTAGGGTTAGGGTTAGGGTTAGGGTTAGGGTTAGGGTTAGGGTTAGGGTTAGGGTTAGGGTTAGGGTTAGGGTTAGGGTTAGGGTTAGGGTTAGGGTTAGGGTTAGGGTTAGGGTTAGGGTTAGGGTTAGGGTTAGGGTTAGGGTTAGGGTTAGGGTTAGGGTTAGGGTTAGGGTTAGGGTTAGGGTTAGGGTTAGGGTTAGGGTTAGGGTTAGGGTTAGGGTTAGGGTTAGGGTTAGGGTTAGGGTTAGGGTTAGGGTTAGGGTTAGGGTTAGGGTTAGGGTTAGGGTTAGGGTTAGGGTTAGGGTTAGGGTTAGGGTTAGGGTTAGGGTTAGGGTTAGGGTTAGGGTTAGGGTTAGGGTTAGGGTTAGGGTTAGGGTTAGGGTTAGGGTTAGGGTTAGGGTTAGGGTTAGGGTTAGGGTTAGGGTTAGGGTTAGGGTTAGGGTTAGGGTTAGGGTTAGGGTTAGGGTTAGGGTTAGGGTTAGGGTTAGGGTTAGGGTTAGGGTTAGGGTTAGGGTTAGGGTTAGGGTTAGGGTTAGGGTTAGGGTTAGGGTTAGGGTTAGGGTTAGGGTTAGGGTTAGGGTTAGGGTTAGGGTTAGGGTTAGGGTTAGGGTTAGGGTTAGGGTTAGGGTTAGGGTTAGGGTTAGGGTTAGGGTTAGGGTTAGGGTTAGGGTTAGGGTTAGGGTTAGGGTTAGGGTTAGGGTTAGGGTTAGGGTTAGGGTTAGGGTTAGGGTTAGGGTTAGGGTTAGGGTTAGGGTTAGGGTTAGGGTTAGGGTTAGGGTTAGGGTTAGGGTTAGGGTTAGGGTTAGGGTTAGGGTTAGGGTTAGGGTTAGGGTTAGGGTTAGGGTTAGGGTTAGGGTTAGGGTTAGGGTTAGGGTTAGGGTTAGGGTTAGGGTTAGGGTTAGGGTTAGGGTTAGGGTTAGGGTTAGGGTTAGGGTTAGGGTTAGGGTTAGGGTTAGGGTTAGGGTTAGGGTTAGGGTTAGGGTTAGGGTTAGGGTTAGGGTTAGGGTTAGGGTTAGGGTTAGGGTTAGGGTTAGGGTTAGGGTTAGGGTTAGGGTTAGGGTTAGGGTTAGGGTTAGGGTTAGGGTTAGGGTTAGGGTTAGGGTTAGGGTTAGGGTTAGGGTTAGGGTTAGGGTTAGGGTTAGGGTTAGGGTTAGGGTTAGGGTTAGGGTTAGGGTTAGGGTTAGGGTTAGGGTTAGGGTTAGGGTTAGGGTTAGGGTTAGGGTTAGGGTTAGGGTTAGGGTTAGGGTTAGGGTTAGGGTTAGGGTTAGGGTTAGGGTTAGGGTTAGGGTTAGGGTTAGGGTTAGGGTTAGGGTTAGGGTTAGGGTTAGGGTTAGGGTTAGGGTTAGGGTTAGGGTTAGGGTTAGGGTTAGGGTTAGGGTTAGGGTTAGGGTTAGGGTTAGGGTTAGGGTTAGGGTTAGGGTTAGGGTTAGGGTTAGGGTTAGGGTTAGGGTTAGGGTTAGGGTTAGGGTTAGGGTTAGGGTTAGGGTTAGGGTTAGGGTTAGGGTTAGGGTTAGGGTTAGGGTTAGGGTTAGGGTTAGGGTTAGGGTTAGGGTTAGGGTTAGGGTTAGGGTTAGGGTTAGGGTTAGGGTTAGGGTTAGGGTTAGGGTTAGGGTTAGGGTTAGGGTTAGGGTTAGGGTTAGGGTTAGGGTTAGGGTTAGGGTTAGGGTTAGGGTTAGGGTTAGGGTTAGGGTTAGGGTTAGGGTTAGGGTTAGGGTTAGGGTTAGGGTTAGGGTTAGGGTTAGGGTTAGGGTTAGGGTTAGGGTTAGGGTTAGGGTTAGGGTTAGGGTTAGGGTTAGGGTTAGGGTTAGGGTTAGGGTTAGGGTTAGGGTTAGGGTTAGGGTTAGGGTTAGGGTTAGGGTTAGGGTTAGGGTTAGGGTTAGGGTTAGGGTTAGGGTTAGGGTTAGGGTTAGGGTTAGGGTTAGGGTTAGGGTTAGGGTTAGGGTTAGGGTTAGGGTTAGGGTTAGGGTTAGGGTTAGGGTTAGGGTTAGGGTTAGGGTTAGGGTTAGGGTTAGGGTTAGGGTTAGGGTTAGGGTTAGGGTTAGGGTTAGGGTTAGGGTTAGGGTTAGGGTTAGGGTTAGGGTTAGGGTTAGGGTTAGGGTTAGGGTTAGGGTTAGGGTTAGGGTTAGGGTTAGGGTTAGGGTTAGGGTTAGGGTTAGGGTTAGGGTTAGGGTTAGGGTTAGGGTTAGGGTTAGGGTTAGGGTTAGGGTTAGGGTTAGGGTTAGGGTTAGGGTTAGGGTTAGGGTTAGGGTTAGGGTTAGGGTTAGGGTTAGGGTTAGGGTTAGGGTTAGGGTTAGGGTTAGGGTTAGGGTTAGGGTTAGGGTTAGGGTTAGGGTTAGGGTTAGGGTTAGGGTTAGGGTTAGGGTTAGGGTTAGGGTTAGGGTTAGGGTTAGGGTTAGGGTTAGGGTTAGGGTTAGGGTTAGGGTTAGGGTTAGGGTTAGGGTTAGGGTTAGGGTTAGGGTTAGGGTTAGGGTTAGGGTTAGGGTTAGGGTTAGGGTTAGGGTTAGGGTTAGGGTTAGGGTTAGGGTTAGGGTTAGGGTTAGGGTTAGGGTTAGGGTTAGGGTTAGGGTTAGGGTTAGGGTTAGGGTTAGGGTTAGGGTTAGGGTTAGGGTTAGGGTTAGGGTTAGGGTTAGGGTTAGGGTTAGGGTTAGGGTTAGGGTTAGGGTTAGGGTTAGGGTTAGGGTTAGGGTTAGGGTTAGGGTTAGGGTTAGGGTTAGGGTTAGGGTTAGGGTTAGGGTTAGGGTTAGGGTTAGGGTTAGGGTTAGGGTTAGGGTTAGGGTTAGGGTTAGGGTTAGGGTTAGGGTTAGGGTTAGGGTTAGGGTTAGGGTTAGGGTTAGGGTTAGGGTTAGGGTTAGGGTTAGGGTTAGGGTTAGGGTTAGGGTTAGGGTTAGGGTTAGGGTTAGGGTTAGGGTTAGGGTTAGGGTTAGGGTTAGGGTTAGGGTTAGGGTTAGGGTTAGGGTTAGGGTTAGGGTTAGGGTTAGGGTTAGGGTTAGGGTTAGGGTTAGGGTTAGGGTTAGGGTTAGGGTTAGGGTTAGGGTTAGGGTTAGGGTTAGGGTTAGGGTTAGGGTTAGGGTTAGGGTTAGGGTTAGGGTTAGGGTTAGGGTTAGGGTTAGGGTTAGGGTTAGGGTTAGGGTTAGGGTTAGGGTTAGGGTTAGGGTTAGGGTTAGGGTTAGGGTTAGGGTTAGGGTTAGGGTTAGGGTTAGGGTTAGGGTTAGGGTTAGGGTTAGGGTTAGGGTTAGGGTTAGGGTTAGGGTTAGGGTTAGGGTTAGGGTTAGGGTTAGGGTTAGGGTTAGGGTTAGGGTTAGGGTTAGGGTTAGGGTTAGGGTTAGGGTTAGGGTTAGGGTTAGGGTTAGGGTTAGGGTTAGGGTTAGGGTTAGGGTTAGGGTTAGGGTTAGGGTTAGGGTTAGGGTTAGGGTTAGGGTTAGGGTTAGGGTTAGGGTTAGGGTTAGGGTTAGGGTTAGGGTTAGGGTTAGGGTTAGGGTTAGGGTTAGGGTTAGGGTTAGGGTTAGGGTTAGGGTTAG